>NC_135219.1:22426757-22439257 GCF_052324685.1 Brachyhypopomus gauderio
AAGAGCCCAGGGAGAAGAGTCCTGAGAGAAGAACCCAGGGAGAAGAGTCCTGAGAGAAGAGCCCAGGGAGAAGAGTCCTGAGAGAAGAGCCCAGGGAGAACAGTCCTGAGAGAAGAGCCCAGGGAGAAGAGTCCTGAGAGAAGAGCCCAGGGAGAAGAGTCCTGAGAGAAGAGCCCAGGGAGAAGAGTCCTGAGAGAAGAACCCAGGGAGAAGAGTCCTGAGAGAAGAACCCAGGGAGAACAGTCCTGAGAGAAGAGCCCAGGGAGAAGAGTCCTGAGAGAAGAGCCCAGGGAGAAGAGTCCTGAGAGAAGAACACATCAGGATTTAGACCAAACCACAGCACTGAAACAGCTTTACTCAGGGTAGTGAATGATCTACTAATATCGGCCGATAATGGGCTTGTCTCATTCCTTATACTGTTAGATCTTAGTGCAGCTTTTGATACTGTAGACCACAACATTTTGCTGGATAGACTAGAAAACACGGTAGGTATTAAAGGAGTCGCACTCTCCTGGTTTAGATCGTATTTAACTGATCGCTTCTGTTACGACCCGCCCCTGTCTAGGTAGGGGCGAACGAACAAAGAAAGACACAGAGGGGTGGAGGTGAATTGCGAGAGCTAGGACACAGACACAAAGGTTTCAATTGCCACACTTTACTTTGGGTTGAACAACAGACAAACAAATAAACTTCTTATAAGTGGACTGAGGACCGTGCCAAAGGAAAGAAACAAAAATAAGACCACTAACCTACCTGACCAAACCTAACCTCAATAACATACATACACGGCACGTGCCCCCAAACTAGTGTTTTAACAAAGGGTTCCCCTACGTGAATGTAATGTCAGGGCCCAACTAAACTGTCCACTTATAAGAAAATACAAACCAAAAACATCGCATACAAACACCAAACAAACAAACAATAACGTATCTCAGTCTATTTGCCGTCAACATGCCCATCTCTATACTCGTCACGCGCTACTAAAATCATGTCTCTTGGCGCATCCATAAAACGACAGTTGATCATAGTCTACAATCAAAAGGATTTCACAACTCACAACGCACTTAGTCAAGATCAATCAAGGAAACTCTCTTAACGCGCGCTACGATTTCTCACAACTCATAACGCGCTGGATGGAAACCTGGCAAGTAAACACTCTTAACGCGAGATACACTAAAATGTTCTCGCGACTCATAACGTGCTGGATGGAAATCTGACAAGTAAACACTCTTAGCGCAAGTTACAATAAAATGTTCTCACGGATCATAACGCACATGGTCAAAAAGCTGTCTGCGAGGCTCTACGAGTCTGCGAGTCTGTCTGCAAGTCTGTCTGCGAGTCAAGTCTCCCTTACCAGTGTGCGCTGTCCCGATTTTAAGACCCATACCACGCCCCGTTAGAGGGCCTAGACACACAACCATTGGCCGGTGCCAAACGAGACGCAGCAGTAAGCAATCCGAATTAACAGGTCTGACTTGATAACGCAGATGCCCGTAACAGCTTCCAATGTGTAAGTGTTAATAATAAAACCTCTAAATCTGTGCAGGTTAAATATGGTGTCCCACAAGGGACAGTCCTAGGACCACTTCTATTCACACTGTACGTTACCCTTAGGCGAGATTATGCATAAGCATGACATCAGTTTCCATTCCTACGCAGACGACACTCAGCTATATTTATCGGCAAAACCCGATGATTTAGGCGCAAACAGTAAGATTGAGAAATGTGTAGAAGAGATAAAACATTGGATGGTGTGTAACTTTCTAGCACTAAATCCCGATAAAACAGAATTAATAATAGTTGGGTCTAGGGCTGCGAGAGACAAGATACATAATGTAGCATTGAATCTACATTCTTTTACTATAACCCCCAGCGCAGAGGTAAAGAACTTGGGCGTCACAATAGACCCAGATCTCTCGTTTGACACACATATTAATAATATAACTAGGGTAGCATTCTTTCACTTGCGCAACATTGCCAAAATTAGAAACATATTAAATATTAGTGATGCAGAAAAACTAATCCATGCATTCATATCCTCTCGTTTAGATTATTGCAACAGTCTCCTAGCTGGATGTTCTGGTAAATCGATAAACAAACTCCAGCTGGTTCAGAACGCAGCAGCACGAGTTTTAACAAAAACTAAAGTTTGATCACATTAGTCCCGTACTATCGTCATTACACTGGCTGCCAATTAGATTCCGTATTGACTATAAAATACTTTTATTAACATATAAAACGCTGCATGGCTTAGCTCCAGACTATCTTAGTGAACTTATTGAACAATATAACCCAGCGCGTTCACTTCGCTCGCAGGACGCAGGGTTATTAACTGTTCCTAGGATCAAAAAGATCACAGCAGGTGGAAGAGCCTTTTCTTTTAAAGCTCCACAACTGTGGAATAATCTTCCTGCCTCTATTCGGGACTCAGACACAGTCTCAATGTTTAAAACTCGATTAAAGACTCATCTGTTTAGTTTGGCCTTTGATTAATCTGTTACATATTTACTACATCTCGTATCTTTTCTCTGAGGTTCACCTGGAGAGTAACATTGCAGTCGGAGCCTACAATACCAGCATCGCTGCTCCGACACGGAATGAAAGCCTGGCGTTCATCAACAGACATTTACAGTGACAATATCATAACCCAGAACTTTCATTTTTACCTTCACTTAGTCTGATTGTGTGATTTGTGTGTGACTTGTGTATTTGTCTGTATTTTGTGTAATTTGTGTGTTAACGGGCCGCCCAATGGAGGATGGGTTCCCTTTTGAGTCTTGGTTCTCCCGAGGTTTCTTCCTATTCCCCACCATCATAGGGAGTTTTTCCTCGCCACTGTCGCCTTTGGCTTGCTCATTAGGGTTTTGGACCCATAGTATTGTTAACCTTTTAAATCCTGTAAAGCGCTTTGTGACAACATGTGTTGTGAAAAGCGCTATACAAATAAACTTTGATTGATTGATTGATTGAAGAACCCAGAGAGAAGAGTCCTGAGAGAAGAGCCCTCAAGTCCTGAACACGGCAGCTGTATTTGAGTGCAAGAGCCCAGCATGAACTGTCCTCATCAAACCACACGAGATGCTGGTGATGACAACAGGACCAACTGGACCAAACTCCATCACACTGCACACAGTTACACTAAACTCCATCACACTACACACAGTCACACTAAACTCCATCACACTACACACAGTCACACTAAACTCCACCACACTGCACACAGTTACACTAAACTCCATCACACTGCACACAGTCACACTAAACTCCACCTCACTGCACACAGTCACACTAAACTCCACCTCACTGCACACACAGACGTGCTACACCATCAGCCCAGAGGCGTAATAACCCACAGAACATGAAGCTCTTGCCTCCGATGACTACAGAGTGAATCCATATTGATTTCCTGTCTCTTATTCTCCGTTCTGTCTTTTGTTCTCCATCTGTACTGATGTCAGCAGCACTGAAAAGAGTGTGTGTGTGTGTGTGTGTGTGTGTGTGTGTGTGTGTGTGTGTGTGTGTGTGTGTGTGATTGAGACAGATAGGATAGGTGGAGCGGGAGGCTTCGGAGTATACTGAGAGCTCTTCTCAGTCACAAGTGCTTGAGAGATTACACAGTAAAACAAAACGCTGAGTGCTAATTCAGAGTCTTGCCACACCCACATTCCACACACCCGAGCCACGCCCCCGTTCCACGCCCCCGAGCCACGCCCCGTTCCACACACCCAAGGCACGCCCCCGAGCCACGCCCCCAGTCCACGCACCCGAGCCACGCCCCCGTTCCACACGCTCTGGCTCAGCACCACCTTCTCTGGCCTCTTTCAGAGGGGAACTACACCTCCGCCACTCACACCCAGAGGATGGAGGAGCAGGTGGAGCTGGAGGCTTCATCACCAGGCAGGTGAGAGCACATGGGGATGAGTGTGTGAGTCAGGCTTGACGTCCCATCACTGCCACTCAAAGGACTCCACTTCCCATGATCCCCCTGTTAGCTGTGTTTGTTCAGTGCTCTTACTGAACTCCTTCCGCCTACACCAGCGTTAGCGATCTCTTCTTTCTGACAGATCGTTTCTCTGCTTTGGATCGATTCCCTTCATTTCGTTTGCCTCTTTTCCTCTGAGTGTTCCCGTTTGGCTCGCCTGGCTTTTGGTATTTACCCCTGCCTGTTTTATGGATTACCTCCCTGGATTTCCCTGCTGGTTTGGTTATTAAATTTACGGTCTCGTTTCGCCTGCTGTCATGTCCGCCCAGGCTCGCCCAGTGTCACAGAGCGGGTGAGGAGGCTGGAGAGTCTCGGGAGGACTCGGGGGAGAAGGGCTCTCTGTGGCAGGAGAACAGGGCAGAGCTGGACGGCGCACCCAGGAGACGGAGGCAGAGAGGGTGGTGTTCAGGGGGGCGGGTGGTGTTCAGGGGGGCAGGTGGTGTTCAGGAGGGCGGGTGGTGTTTAGGGGGGTGGGTGGTGTTCAGGAGGGAGTGTGTGAGACAGGGTTCCTGGCTTCAAGGGGAGTCCTAATGACTTAAGCATAGCAACGCTTTCCCACGCAGCCCTGACACCAGTTCACACAAAAAACAGCTAAAGCAACACACACACACACACACGCACGCACACACACACACACACACACACACACACACACACACACACACACACACACACACACACACACACACACACACAGACACACGCAGCACGCAGCACGTACATATACACTTCAAATGGAAGGTCATTTCAGCCTGAACTCCTCCCCTTCATATCTCCTCTCTCTCTCTCTCTCTCTCTCTCTCTCTCATTTCATTCTTTGCTTCTTTACACATTGACTCCATCTTCACAGCTGACCTGCTCCTTTGTGAAACTCAAGCAATCACACAGAGAAAGAGACAGAGAGAGATAGATAAAGAGGGGGAGGGAGAGACGGAATGAAAGAAAAGGAGGAGAGTGAAGACCAGGCGGTTTTGCCTGGGGGGGGGGGGGAGCTGCTATGTCAGCAAGGGCAGTTTGAAATCGTTCTCCTGACTGCCAGCCCACACACGCATCCAAACCTCCTTGGGCCGCGTCTACAACGGCACCCTGTCCTGATGCCAGAGACACGCCTGCACGCACACACCGGGGCTGCTCCAGCCGCCAGGACTGGTCCTCCCAGCAGAGAGGGGGCGCTAGCGTCGGCAGGGGGAGGGAGGAGGGGGCGTGGCCACAGAATACAGGTGAGCGACTGGGAACGGTTGCTTGGCGCTGAGGGCACCGGGCAACAGTGTCTACACAGAGCTGCCCCTTGCCAGGCTCGCCAGAAGATTGTGTGTGTGTGTGTGTGTGTGTGTGTGTGTGTGTGTGTGTGTGTGTGTGTGTGTGTGTGTGTGTGTGTGTGTGTGTGTTATTGCCTCACACTGAAGGCATCCATCCCCAGTGTGCAGCTGGCAGGCGGGAAGCACAAGAATACAGACCTTGATTAGCACAATCCTGGCTCCTTCACACACACACACACACACACACACACACACACACAAAGAGCGCAGACCTTGATTAGCACAAGCCTGCCTTGAACACAGACACTCAGGGGCCCCCTTCTCATACACACACACACACACACACACACACACACACTCTCTTTCAGGTGGTGTCTGCCTCCACTATAGTGGGTTTAGGTCATGGTGGTTATTGGCTGTGTACTTGAATGAGCCACTTAGCCCAACCTGCCTGTGTAAGTGTATGCATGTGTGTGTGCGTGTGTGGTGTGTGTGTGTGTGTGTGTGTGTGTGTGTGTCACTGTACTGCAGTGTGAACTCTGCTCAGCAGCAGCACAAACACCACCATCATGTATGAGGGGTGTGAGGGGCTGACCTGAGATCAGTTCACGCGTGACAACTTCCTCTTTCGACGGAAGCAGAACACGTCAGTGAGTGATTATTGGTTCTGGTCTGTATTCATCTGCATGGTGTGTATATAATGTCCATTCTACAGAGTCCACACCAGGAAACCTACACAGTGCAGACACACACTCTGTCCAGATGTTTAGATTTACTTCCTTGGCAATTTGCAGATACTCTTCAGAGAGCCTTACCAAGGTTGTTTGGACACAATGCAATACAATGGCATCAAACACAAGACCATTCAAGTGCTACTTACATGTGCATGATTCGTTTAAATCAAAGTGCTTTACAAAGATATTTCCGTCACTGTTTGAAGACAGCGAGGTTTTCTTCTCTACGGTCAGCCAACGAAAGTTCATGCCACCAATGGACTGAGAAGAGTCTCCCTCAGTCTCCCTCAGTCTCCCTCAGTCTCCCTCAAGTCTCCCTCAAGTCTCCCTCAGTCTCCCTCAGTCTCCCTCAGACAGAGATACTTGTCTGAGGCGAAGAGCATGAGGAGCTGATCAGGTGTTGACCGTTTTTAGCCCGATACAAATAGAGAGAGCGGTGAAGTGAATGGGACACGGGAGAACCCAGCACCACTGGAGACCAGACATGGTGCAGAACTGTGGGGTCCAAGGGCCCGACAGCACAGAAGACCCACCAGGACCTGCAGCAGTCCGGCCTGGTAGTCACGAGACTGAACACACTCCACTCCTGAACACACTCCACTCCTGAACACACTCCTAAACACACTCCACTCCTGAACACACTCCTGAACATCCTCCACTCCTTAACACACTCCTGAACACACTCCTGAACATCCTCCACTCCTGAACACACTCCTGAACATCCTCCACTCCTGAACACACTCCTGAACATCCTCCACTCCTGAACATCCTCCACTCCTGAACACACTCCTGAACATCCTCCACTCCTGAACACACTCCTGAACATCGTCCACTCCTGAACACACTCCTGAACATCCTCCACTCCTGAACACACTCCTGAACATCCTCCACTCCTGAACACACTCCTGAAATCAAAACACTGTGTTCAGGGTTGTTGTTTGTACACCATGTTTTGTACTGGAGGAGACTGTTGGCTCTTCCCTCTAGCACCACAAGCATGTATCATCCCTGTGGGACACACTGAGGTCCCTCTGAGGATTCTCACTTTCTATGTGAGCTCCAGCGGTTTCATGTTCAGTTCAGGGAAGGTTTCGCGTCTGCGTTTTGATGCCAGTGGGTGCTCTAGGGACCAGCAGACATCTGTTGACAGGTTCGCCGTGTCAAAATACAGACTCCAAGATATCACGGGTTTCTCTGAGAATCCAGACTGTCTGGTGTTGAGAATTTTTTTTAAGATGTCATGTAGACTTAACATAATTCTGAAATGCTCCTGAAGTCTCCTAGACCACTTGGCTGACCATCAGAGATAAGACATTCTCATCCTTAGAGCACCTTCTGTCTGAGACCTGCTGACATACCAGCTATGATGGGCCTGTCAGACCAGAGATGCTCGCCCGTCGGTCAGGACTGAAGCCTAGCGCTAAATCACACACACACACACACACACACACACACACACACACACACACACACACACACACACACACACACACACACACACACACACACACACACACACACACACACACACAGCCATGGATCTGTACTCCTCTACACACACCTCATATTATCTGCACCCTGCAAGGACACCTGTTGCACACTGGTCACTACACACACACACACACACACACACACACACACACACACACACACACAATCAGCCAGGGCAATATTTTCCCAGACAGACAGGCAAGGCTGTGTAATCTTTATTTTCCCAGGCTCTGTGGTTTTTTTGTGCACACACGAGTGTGTGTGGTGTGTGAATGTGTGTGTACATGTTACCCACCTCATGCTCCATACAGTTGGGACTGTTTTACTCATTAAGAGCCATTAGTTAAGTGACTATTACTTCTGCTGTTTTTCCAGCTACAGCTGGAGCTGTAATCATGCCTAATATCCCTGGGACCAACGACTTGTTAAAGAACACCAGAGTGTGCCCGCACACACACACGCGCACGCACACACACACACATACACACAAAAATCGACAGCTACTAGGTCTGGGCTGAGTGACAAGAAAATGGGTTGAACTTTGAACTTCTTCATTTTGTGTGTGTGTGTGTGTGTGTGTGTGTGTGTGTGTGTGTGTGTATGTACATATATGAATGTGTCTCCCAGCATGCTCGGCGGCACACCCAGAATGGGCACCGACCCGTATTTAAATAAGACCTGTCTGGAGAAGCGTCCCAGCACCCAGGTGTGACTCTTTTGTCTGTTCTTTTGTTTCCTTTGCTCTACCTCGAGCCCTGTGGGGGCGGGGCCTGTTGATCTGGGGGCGGGGCAGGAGCAGCCCTTCCACATCAAAGACCCTTTGTTTCTATCCTCCTCTCGTCTTTTTGTTCTTGCCCCTCTTTTAACTTCAGGCCTTTATTCCCTCTCTGGGAATTACTGTACGACAACAGTCTATGCCCGTTTAAGCCTGCTGTACTGGCCCTCTTATGCTGGCTGACTGCTGTAGTGTGTGTGTGTGTGTGTGTGTGTGTGTGTGTGTGTGTGTGAGGTTGATTTAGCTGCGTGTGCACACATGTGGTCAGGCGTGCATATATGTATGTATGTATGTGTAAGAACATATGGTCCACGTTCCCTTTTATTAAGTCTACTACTAACAGCCCTGCTCCAATGAGTAGAGCCTGCTAGTGAGCAGCTAGCCAATCAGGAGGGATCTGAGAGAGGGCGGGACCAGTGCCCCCACCTCCCAGGGACACCCCCACCTCCCAGTCTCCAGCGTGTATATACTGTTACAGTGCACAGAGCTTACGTGATCACCAGAGAGGAGTGACGACTTAGACACGCACTGAAGGCAAAAGGGGCCTCGCACGACTGGAAGCCTTCACTAATTTCACACCCAACTGACGTAGTGCTGGCAGGATGTTCCAGCTAGACCAGGACTCTCGCATGTTCTCTGACACACACACACACACACACACACACACACACACACACACACACACACACACACACACACACACACACACACACACACACACACACACACACACACACACCTGTGTAAATGTCGTTTGGCAACAGGTGGTGATGGCCCTGTAATATCTACAGGGGTCATATCCACACACACACACACACCCTATTGCCACATTAAAGAGGAGTGTGGCTTTAATCACCTCTCATATGTCAGTCAGGTGAGGAAACCCTGTCAGACTCACGGGGGCTGAGGACACACACCGTCAGATACGTTGGGCTTTCTCCTGCGTCTCTGTACAATATCACTGAAGCTCCAGTTACCCAGGAGCCAGTTTAAGTGTGTCTGAATAATAGCTCCCTTTGGGATTATGGGCAACTCATTTACTTAAGTGACTGAGAAACTCCCAAACGTGTGTAATGGAAGTGTGCAGGCATGCGTGGGTGTGTGTGTGTATGTGTGTGTGTGTGTGTGTGTGTGTGTGTCTTTTAGGACCTTGGGTCCTTTAATCATGTCTGGAAAAATGGAAGAGCTAAAGGAAGTCTTTTAAAAACCACTCTTCTAATGGACTCCCTCTCTCTACTGGTTGTGTGTGTGTGTGTGTGTGTGTGTGTGTGTGTGTGTGTGTGTGTGTGTGTGTGTGTGTGTGTGTGTGAGAGAGGGGGTGAGCGAGCTCCCCCTAGGGCCGGTCCAGGAGCAGTTCTGTTACCGTGTGTCTAATCTGAATGGCTCCTTGAGGAGCTGAATTAATTAACTGATCAAATATGGCAATTAACAGCTTCCATCATTTCCAAATTAAGTCTGACACGCACAGCATCTTTCACACAAAGAGGAAAACACAGACAGCTCAGGGGAGCACATGTAAATCTGTGGCCTCAAACAACAACATAACCAGTACAGCCCGGCAATATCACAACATCTGGACCGTCGACCTGAACAGGAGCCGAATTACTGGGATTAGCTAAAGAATCATTGATCTCTCATGCACAACTGGCATTATTTCCTCTTTTATGTGTTCGCTTCATTCATTTAGCAAAATTTAAACCACAACAGCAAAAAAATAGCAGACTAAAAGATACGCCACAATCCCTACAGCACAGACTATCCTGCAGCAGGTGTAGACCTATTAGCCATCTGAAGGACACTGGACACATTGCATTGTTTTAAGGAAACAGTGACTTCTCCCCTTGCATTGCTGTGTACTAAGCCCAAACACACCCACACGGCCGTCTTCTAGTTCTCTGATCCGGGTGTTGGCGCCACCTACTGGCTAAACGAGAAATAACAAATGAAAGGTAAATCTAAGCTTTGGAATACCTCAAGGGTTAAGCTCTTGATGTCTGCCGCAGGTATTAACGTGGATAAATGAATGAATGAATCTAAGGCAAGAGGCTGAAGTGGAGGTTGCTATGGCAACATTCACTCGCTACCATAACAGAATTATTTGTGGCACTTAAAAACACCAATACCCCCTTTTAACTGCACAGGGACCTACCAACTGGTGTGTGACTGGCCCCTTAATCTAGTCAAACGGCAGAGATCATGCTATCAACAGTAACCCCTCAGTCAGAGTGTACACTAGCCCTGGGATAACCCCTCAGTCAGAGTGTACACTAGCCCTGGGATAACCCCTCAGTCAGAGAGTACACTAGCCCTGGGATAACCCCTCAGTCAGAGTGTACACTAGCCCTGGGATAACCCCTCAGTCAGAGTGTACACTAGCCCTGGGATAATGCGTTTAAGCCCTCTGATTCTATAGAGAGTAGACTCCCTTAATCATTTAACTCATCCTGACCTTTAGGCTAATGTTATTTGGAAGCGCTCCTTCAGGAAACTGGAGGAACTGGTCAATAACACACCTGCTGTTAATCATTATCACATCCGAGTCTGCAGGTCTGTTATGGTGGCGGAGAGACGCGGGTAAATCAGTGAGCCGCCAGACCACGGCAACCGGGGCCGTCTCAGACGTTCCACGAGTCTCCTGTCTGCGTCCTGAACCCCGGCAGACACATCGCACCCAACAGAACCAACCAGTCATCCTCTGACACCTTGATGAAGAGTAACAGGGTTGAGGGAGGGGAACTGTGGTGGGGGCGTTACACAGGATCGGGTGGGCGTTAGTTTTATAGCTGGAGTCACCTGTACGGCCACAAACGATCTATCTCTAAACTCAAGAATTTGGACAACATCTCTCTAATCCAGCAGAGCTGTGAACAGTGGGCCAGTGGTTTAACATCCATCTGTCGGGGGGGGGGGGGGGGGGGGGTTCTTATCCCAGCTGTGTCTTGTGCCGTCCTGGACCCAACTGGCCTTTGGCTTCAAATGAAATGAGTCTGAAGCCCAAATACTCCAGTGAGACACGTCTGTCGACCACAACTCGATTAGCGCAGCTCTGATGGAAGACGAGGTTCAGTTAGAGCCCAAACTAAATTAACCCGGTCAGGAGGGCCTCAATTAGTCCACTGGTCTCGTGATGGAGTGGACGAGGGTAACACATTTAGCGCTAATCTTTGGACAAGCACACGTATGTTTGTTTAACATTCACACACACACACACACACACACACACACACACACACACACACACACACACACACAACTAACCAATACTCACACTACCAATCAAAGCATGTCTGTGATGCACACCAAAAGGCAGTCACCCATGATTGATTAGTGGGTTGTGTGTGTGTGTGTGTGTGTGTGTATGGGGGGGGGTGATCAATGTGCTACTGTGCAACAAGTATTAATGGATGTAGTAGAAGTGTGATGTTTATGTCACTAACATTGAGAGGCCCTGCCAGTATCCAGCTGTGAACAGTACAAACCAGTTTCACCTCCTCCGGTCCCCAGGAGCCCAGCGCCTCACTGACACCTCCTTACAGGACACAGGAGGCTCTGCACGCACACAGAGAAGCAGTGGGGATGTTTCTGTGAAAGGGAGGATGGCCACAGAGAGAGGGGGGGGGGGTCCTTAAGGGTCCACTCCCCCGGGTTCTAGCAGGCGGTGTGGAGATGGGTGTGTGGGGGAGACACCTCACAATGTGCCTTTGTCATGGACCTTGACCAAAACCGCAAGAGTTAGTCAGGCGAGTGAAAAGAGCAGGAATCCGCATTGAGGTCTCCCGGCCGGGTCCAGTCGCCTCCCCCTACGGACGCCCGCCGCTTAAGCCCCTCACACAATAGCACGGGCCGGCGGGTTCTGCAGCGGTGCGGCGTGACGGGACCTGGACCCGGCCCCCCCTGGAGCTCCTCCACCAGGTCAGGATCAGCATGTTAATGACACCAACAACGGGCCTCTCTCCCTCGCCCTGAGCTCAC
This sequence comes from Brachyhypopomus gauderio, assembly GCF_052324685.1. Lineage (NCBI taxonomy): Eukaryota > Metazoa > Chordata > Actinopteri > Gymnotiformes > Hypopomidae > Brachyhypopomus > Brachyhypopomus gauderio. Next base: position 22,438,971 of record NC_135219.1, read on the forward strand.
TACCTTACAGCCCGAATGGCCATCGGTCCCAGCGAGAGGACACAGAGCCATCCGTCACTCCAGCCCAACACAGTCAATCAGAAATAGAGGACCATCCCACTGTGAGACGCTACCAGGGATCAATACCAAACGGGCCTCCACACGGCAGCGAGTGACTGGACCTGCTGGAGAGGACGGGAGAACCTGCGGCCGTGTCAGAGGTCTCCGTTGCCTCTAAGGTCAAAGGTCACAAAAGTCAGCATGCCACAATCTGTGCGTGGACACAGGGGACCAAAGCGCCAGGGACA
>NC_135219.1:22444257-22466757 GCF_052324685.1 Brachyhypopomus gauderio
GAGAAGTTAGGGGTGTGGGTATATACCACAGCCTCCATCTAACAGAGAGAAGTTAGGGGTGGGGTATATACCACAGCCTCCATCTAACAGAGAGAAGTTAGGGGTGGGGTATATACCACAGCCTCCATCTAACAGAGAGAAGTTAGGGGTGGGGTATATACCACAGCCTCCATCAGCCTACTCAGAGGTGAACTTCATCCTGGCACACACTCAACTCTACAATCACCAACACGTTCGTCTAGGTCAGAGATCTGGGAGCTACAGCGGCAAGAAACATCTAGTCCTGCCTAGAACACACAGCAGAGGAACGTCCAGATAAGTACAGAGACACCCACACTCACCCACACACACACACACTGTCTTACCTTTTACGCAGGACATGTCACTTGCTAAAGGTCCAGGAAGGTTGCGAGGGTGGCTGGAGTGGCACCCACTGACCGCCATCATACACACTCACACACACACTCACTCACACACACACACCAGTTCTGCACCCGTGCACCGTGTCACTGACTCATCCTGCCTGACCCTCGTTGGTCACTGACACTCTCCAACTCACTCACCACGAACACTCCCCCAACTCCTCACACACACACACACACACACACACACACACACACACACACACACACACACACACACACACACACACACACACACACACACACACATGCGCGCGCACACACTGGGTGTGTTTGGGGCAGTCAGCAGTTTCAGGCAAGGGTAGGGCTTACCCCTGCCAATACCACTGTGATAAAGCATAATGGCATAACCCCGCCCCCACCAACCACACAGACACTGAAGCTCCTCCCCCATGCCCCGTCCCCCTGTAAACCTCCTGTTGATTGACACACCGCTGGAAAACACAACACGACGAACCCCAATGTGGTTCAGACACGTTCGAAGTGTATGTGACGCTGGAGGCGGGTTTGGAGTAGTAGCAGGTCGTGAGGAGCCAGGCATCTTTAAGGGCCACGCTGAGATGTTGCCGTGGAGATGCTGACTCCTCCCCCCTGACGCACTGCGGGGAGGGGAGCGTGAGTCTGGTCACCATAACAAAGTGTGAACGCCACGGAAACAAACCCATCAGGCCCTAAGAGTGCCATTGATTTCCAATGGGAGAGCTGATTGACTTGGAGAGAGAAGAGCTAAAACCTGCTGACATGGACCCGCCCGGAGGAGGGGGGGGGGGGGGGATCCTAGCCAATCAAAAAAAAGAGAAAATGCAAGCTGTCTTCAGCTTTGGGAATCAAAGCTATTAATTTGAAAAGCCATCTAATTCTTCCACTAAATAACAGGATCGGCTAGGCAGTCTCCCGCTGCTAATGACTGGTGTGGTGACGAGAGCCCCTCCTACTGGCCATATTCCATATTCCACACCCCCACTGACATGAAGGAGAACCCAGGGGCAGGTAACCACCTGGGGGGCTCCTGGGTAAAAACAATATCAGCCCATTACAGCCTGGAAGGAACTTGTTGAAGTGGGCTTCACCCTTATATCTACATTCATGTAAGTGTGTAAGAGTGTGTGTGTGTGTGTGTGTGAGAGAGAAAGAGCAACAAATATGGCGTGCGTGCGTGTGTGTGTGCACAACTCTACTTCTCCACACGCAGACTGTGGGAATCATGATGGCCAGCTGTGTGTGACCCCGTGTGAAGGGCGGAACTGAGCAGAGTGTCGACCAGAACAACCAGTTTTCCTCCTTGGTGACGTTTCACAGTGAATGGAGCTTCCTGAAACCCAAGCCCTGAGAATAATTCTTGTGAATGGTGACACACACAGCACACAGCAACTCAGCCGTGAGACAAGGTGAGACGAGGTGAGACGGGGTGAGAAGGAGGCGAGATGGGTCAGATAAGGAGTGGGAAGAGGCGTCCTGCCCGCATCCTGCCCGCGTCTCCCAAACCGAACACATTGGAAGAGGAAACGCATCAGAGACTACAAGCCGCCTTTCCTGCCCACAGAGGGCAGCTTATCAGAGCCGACCTCGATGTGGTAAACACCAGAGCGCTGTGGTCTGTGTGCACACCCGTGTATTTTATCACACGGTTTATCTGTGATGTCAGTACAGACACAGGAGGAGACCCTGAGAGGAGTTTGTTACGTAAGGCTGCCTGGGAGGACCTGAAGACACCTCCACCCCGCCAAGCCTCAGGGTAGTTCCAGTGTAACCTCCTCAACAATGTCCCTCAACACACCGGCCTCTGTCTGCCAGATCTAGGGACAATCATTTCAAAACGATACAAATGCTAATACGCTAATAGGCTATTATGTATTTGTATCAAATATCTTCTGATTCGAGTAATATCTAATATTGTAAATATATGACTAAACATTATGAAAAGAACTGTGAGGTTTTTTTATACAGCAAGGAGAAGCACTGCTTTGATACCATAAACGTTAGAAACACTAAGAAAGTAAAACAGACAGTTGACTAAAGCGGACGGCTAGCTAAAGATAACAGCTGACAGCTGGCCAGTCGCAGCCTGAATGTAATCTGCTAATCTGGAATTACAGCAGTGCCGTAGCACTGATTCTACTAGTTGGAGGCGATAAAACAGAGACAAGCATCTATGCACGTCTCTGACGAGGAGCAGAGAGGAATGAGCTACAGATGAGTCACCGTCTTCAGTGGTCTGCCTTTCCTTTGAACAAAGATGTCTCGATGCCTGTCCGGCTCTGCATTTCCAAATTTGCATAGTATCACATTTGCATTCATTTGCATGCTGTACTACTAATGAGGTGTAAACATTTCCTGTCTGTTACAGTAGATACGTTAACGTGGGGGAGGTTTTGATGAAGCCATAACTTAGCTTTAACACACTTGTAGCCCCCCCCCCCCCCCCCCCATGCTTTAATTGATGTATTTAACAGTTGATTCTATTGTAAAAAAAACAAAAAAACAAAACAAACAAACAAACCAATAAATAGATAAATAAAACCATAAAAATCTTACCGGCCGACTAAACATAAAAATCTAATCACCTTAACGGCCAACTCGGCTAGGGCCGCTAATCAAAAGCTGATGGGCGTAATCATCCCACAAACTCCCCGCCTGCTCAAGGCCCCCCGAGTCGATCCCAGAGAGGATAGCGACTGCCACACAAACACTCGGCACGTCGCCATAGTGACTGGCAAAACATCCTATCCCTCGGCAACCGGCACTCTGAAATGATGGGTCTACTACACGGGTCTGACAGCCTATAATCACAGGCTCTATTTAAAACAAGAGGGCAAGACGCACGTTCATTGCAGCTTTACTAGCTACATGTGCACCGCTCCGGCTTGCCAAGAATATAAACACATGCTTTAAATTTAGCAGCAGCGAGTGTCAGGATTGTGAGTGTTTGAAACTGAGGGGATTTTGAGGGAGATTTCCTGCTTTGGCGAGCCATGACCGTCCTGCAACAGGACAATCTCTCTTACAGGACAGCACAGGACACCTCACTGCAGCTCCATAGCCTGACACCGTTTGTCTCAGCTGCGGGATTATTCTGGGTTAGGCATGCATGCTGTTCTCTTCATCGTGTGCTACTATATCATTTATTTAAGCAGACTTTAAATCATTCATCAACTATTTTTTTTTTACGGTGCTTAAATAATCAATGAAAAATCTATACGGATGGCGAAACTCTTCAAGGAAGCAAAGACAAAACCGACCTTTGACCTCATCAAAAAAAAAAATGCAGTGCAACATAATCTTTATGAGCAACGAAATCCCATCCCCCCTCTTTGTGTGTGTGTGTGTGTGTGTGTGTGCGTGTCTCTCCCTCACACACACACAAACAAAAGGCGAACGAAAATTGTTGACGTTGTTGAGGCCGTATACTCCAATGCTAGATATCTAGCACTAGGACCCTGGAGCGGTTATTTTCTGCATTAGCGCTAGATTCGGCAAAGTTCGCATCGCGCCAGAACAACTGAACAACACACACTTATAATAATTTAATGCCTCCCCTCATAAAATTCCAGACATTTTAAGACATTTTTAGGCCTTGAATATGGAAAACTAAATTTAAGACATTTTAAGACTTTTTAAGGACCCGCGGGTACCCATGTATAGTTATTACAGTCTTTTAATAACCAATGCTGAACAACGAGATGGCAGGTGCAGTTAACAGGCTGCTGAGGTGAAAGGTGAGAGGTCAGAGGGTGAGCGGTCAACGTAAATCAGACAGCACTAAGATTCCTCCATCCAGCATGCTCGGCTATGAGCCTGAAAAGAGTCACAGCATGGTGATGTCCTCATTACAGCCAGCATGGAGATACTGCCCTACTCCCATACACACACACACACACACACACACACGCACACACACACTCACAGCAATACTGAGATGACATGAGCTTAAAAATGGAGTGCAACATGTGTTCTCGTACACACATGACAAAGGGGTTTATTTGAGCCCAGCATCTCTGCCCCCCCCAGCGCCGGCGAGGTTGGACCCAGAGTGTCCAGCAGCTGCCCCACATGCCTCAAGCCCTTTTTCTATTACTGGCATCCAGTTACGGCCACAGATCCTACATACACCAGACTCTTAAAATGACCGAATCCTGACACACACAGTCAGAGAATGCCCAGCTAACGAATCAACTTCAGTTTCATTGCAAAACTTTACAATACCGTTACATTACTGAGAAAAATGTTTAATTATTTACAAATTCAAAATCAAATCACAACAAAACAATGAGTGCTCAGCTTACCTTGCATACACTGGAATGATTATATGTTTCCAGAAATGTCATTACACACAAAATATACTATATATAGGTGCACTATATAAATGCACATTCCATATATTTAGATGCAGAAAACAAATGAACTTCCCCAACATGGTGCTGCAGCTGTATCTACAGATTAGTAGTGTACAGTGGGTACTAATGGATCACACACACACACACACACACACACACACACACACACACACACACACAAGCATGCGCCCACACTCACATCGCCACCAGTCGGTGACATCACCCGTTTCCTCACCCTGGTCTCCTGTTGTTTCTTGACTGTTACATTGACTCAGTGAGCAAACCCTCTGCCCTGCGTTGAGGCATGGACCCCCACTCACCCCCCCCCCCCCCCCACACACTCCCCACTCACCCCCCCAGGCCTCAGTACACCTGGGGATAAGAGAGATGTGTCAACGATGTCCGGACAAAGGCTGAGCTATCGTAAACCGAAGACAGAGCCCCAGTTCTCCGCGCGTAAACACTCTCCCTCACTTCCTGCTTAGAGAGCTGACCACAATGACTCCAGACACAATAGGAGTCAGAAAACACACACAGCTGCAGGAGACAGGAGAGCACGTGTGTGGAAACACACACACACACACACACACACACACACACACACACACACACACACACGCTCTATGGCCCCTCACCTATGTAGTGCTGGGGCTGGTACACCCAGTCGTCCTGGTCCTGCTCGTGGGCCCGCGTGGCTGTCCGTGTCAGTGCCTGCAGGTCCTGGTAACTGCGGTAGAGCTTGTGGGAGCGACGCCGGGCCCCCCCTGTCAGCCAGCTGAGGGCGCGTGCCACGGAGACGGCCTCCCCCTCCCTCACCCCACCCGCGCCGACCGACACCTTCTCCCTCCTCATCCTCCACCCAGCGGCGGGAGGGGGCGGGGCAGAGACGCACTCACGGCCGCATGGCCGAACCGTCTCGGGGTCGATCCGAAGTCGCGGGTTCAAAGCAAAAACGTCCCAGACGCGATCAAAGATCTCCTGAACGGCGCCACTAAAGAACCTTCCTCCCACAGCAGGAAGACTTCACCTGTCCAAAAAATAACCACAGAACCAGATCCGGACGGCGCTCTCGTATGCCGCTTCCCTCTCCTGGAGCCCGGTTCCACCCGGCCCGCGGGTCTGAGAGCACAGAACCCGCAAGATGCGATTAGCCGAAGCAACAGGCTGGAAGAAGAATGGGGAGTGGAGCAGCGCTGGTTACCACGCTGGGAGCGACAGGCGGGTCCCGGTACCGCCGCCCCTGTAGTCCCGGGTCCAAGCTCACACGCGCACGCCTCGGCCCAACGACCCCGGACACGGGGCTTTACAGAAACAGTCCCTCCAGACTCCTCCGGCGTCAGCGGGACTTTCTGGGTGGGGTCCACGTCAGATCGCTCAGCAACGCTGCCCGTCTGCCCGATGACCAGGAAGAGCCGACCAAGAACCAACGGCTCTTTATCAACTGGAAACCAGCCAGCGAGTAACTCACCTGAGTGCTGGGAAACACACCCACACACACACACACACACACACACACGAGTGTGGACTTCACCCTGGCCGTGCGCGTTTGACTCTGTGCTGGGGGATAGTGTCCGCTCTGTTTCCCCGTGAGGTTACGGTTACAAACAGCACAAGTGCTGCTGAAATGCGAGCTGAAGGCCAACCCACCAACCCCCAAACCCCGCCTCCCCTCCCCTCCCCTCTCCACTCTCTGATCTTTGCCCCGCCTCCGCCAGTGGCATGGCAACGGACTCTTCATTTCCACTTCACCACCCAGGTGGCAGGGCACAGTGCTGCCCGGGCTGGGGGGGGGGTGTTCCAGGGGAAGAGGGGAAGCTGTGCGGTTGGTTCAGGATCTCTGGAGTCCAGCAGGTCCACAGAGGCACAACCAATCAGGAGGGAGAGGTGGTAGAATGGACCAGCCCTGTCAGGAATCCCAAACACCCAGCACAGCCCACATCATCTGAGCCACAGAGCGGAATAATGAGAAGGAAACCTGAGCATGACCTAAAAACAGGTGCAGAGGTGCGCTCTCTCTCTCTCACACACACACACACACACACACACTCTCACGTGGAGGTGTGAGCCCCCCCCCCCCCCCCCCCCCCCTGCTGGGCTGAGAGGTGAGAGGTGATTTTTAGTGCTTTACAGCCTCTCTACAGTAGCAGAGCTCTACTGCAGCCTGTAAGGCCCCCACCATACCACACGTATCAGGGATTACTTCAACAGCAGAAAAGAGCAGGGCACGCCTTCACGCAAATGTGTGTGTGTGTGTGAGTGTGTGTGTGTGTGTGTGTGTGTGTGTGTGTGTGTGTGTGTGTGTGTGTGTGTGTGTGTGTGTGTGAGCTCTCTGTGGCCAGCACTCCCGTGTTTACAGTGGCCACATTTAGCCTTGTAGCTCCGTGGTCAGCTCAGCTCAGTAAATATCACCACTGCAGCTTAATCATTAAACAGCCCAGCAGGCTGCCACACCCCCCCCCCCCCATCCTTTATGGCCTAGTCTACAAAAACACCATTCATATCTAGAATAACAGCACACCTGATAATCTACATAAACTCTCCAACACACACACACACACACACACACACACACACACACACACAACCTTTGTCCTGACTCCTGAGTGACACAAGGTAAGACATTCTACACCCCCCCTGAACGGTTAATAATGACCTGGATCGGAGAGCAGGTTGTATAGCTGTAGTGCATAGGGGCCATATGTAAATCATAGAGTGGTAGTGATTAGGGCTGACCCTAACCCTAGCTAATGAAAATCCCATCAGGGTCATCAGCAACTCTCTCTACTCACATGCTTAACCAGCTGCAACTTTCCAAGCAAAAACACCTCAGCCTGACCCCTGACCTTTGGCTTCTTCACCTCTGAAGCAGGCCTACGTAAATACCCACCAATCAGCAGCATTCTCCCGGCTGTCTGCCCCTCCCTCTTCCTGTCTTCGTGCCCATCTCACGTGTGCCTTGCCACCGAGCCCCACCACTCGCACGGCGACGTGAGCGACACGTGCTCGGGCCGCTAGGCTTACGCGAGAACGCTCCCCGGGGAGTGGGCGTGGCCGAGGATGGCCCCGCGGGCAGGCGTGGAGACGTTTGGAGGATATCCAATGGGATTCCACAAACCTTACCCTTATCATATGTCCCAGTATTCATTCAGTCTAACATTTACTGGCAATGATATAATCTCTGACAAAGAACAAGCTTGACGTTATACTCGCGATCTGACATGTCGCGATACCCGCCAGTAACGTTACGCCAGGGGACTTTGGCGTACACCGGGTCTGAAGGATTTTCATGACCACTGGTTTCTTACACATGGTCACATATCACATATACACATGGTTTATATGTCTCCTCACTATAAACTATAAAGTCTCCTTGTACCCAGAGGATGAGTTCTGCCGGTCTGTCCAGAGAGAGACCTAAACGACAGTACGTTTCCTGACACACAGATACTGTGTGCTGTGCGTGTGCTTTCATCAAGGGCAATAAAAATCTAAACACAGCTTTTGTTTTCCTTTGTTTTACATGCTGATGAGTCACTTTGTCCTGTGGCGTATTTCGGTCTCCTCTGGTCAGTGAGTCAGTGAGCAGTGAACCGCCCAGCAGTCTGGACCGTGAACGCCCAGCAGTTTGGACCGTGGCTTCACGCGTCTCAGTCTAGAGGCCTGGACTGCTACGGGCGCCTGGGTGTCATGGAGTCTGGGTGTGGCACAGGCTCCGCCTCCTGAGCTCCACGGTAACCGAGGAAACGCCCTGCTCAGGCACTTTCTCAGGTACAGGTCAGACAAAACACCATCTTGCGCAACCTCAAAACATCTTACTCATCAGCTAATGCCATTTGAGGAGAGAGAGAGAGAGAGAGAGAGAGAGAGAGAGAGAGAGAGTGACAGACAGAGAGAGAAAACGAGAGGGAGAGAGAGAGACAGAGAGAGAGAGAGAGAGAGAAAACGAGAGAGAGAGAGAGAGACAGAGAGAGAGAGAGAGAGAGAAAACGAGAGAGAGAGAGAGACAGAGAGAGAGAGAGAGAGAGAGAGAGAGAGAAAGAGAGGACATGAAAGTTGAGCAGGATGAGGAAGACAGATGTAAACACAGAGATCGTGGGACCCTGAGTAACATTCTTTCAGTCCGAGATGCAGCGTTGAGATCTTTCAGTGCATTTAACATTCACCCACCACAATCCTAAACTTTTACCAAAAAAAACACGAGGAAACACGAAGCACATTAAGTCTCAGAACTAAACCACAAAAAAGGCTTTAAATGTCTTATGAAGTCATGAGGGACCTCTTTTATGGCTGTCTGTGTTTTATACTGCAACCACTAGGGGGAGGTAGAGTAAAAGATATCGGGCTTGTGGAGAAAAAACTGGGAGGAGTTTGTGAGTCGACAGGCATGGCTCATTACCATATCTGACCAAAGCACACAGAAGCATGAAATTGCTTAGCAATTTGTAGTGAAAACAGTTGATTTTCTCGAGTAATTAGACTTGTGTGCCCCACACAACCGTAACTTCATTTCCGAATCAAATCTTCCTCGGGGTATAAAGCCTTCAGGCATGACTGTCCAAGCTCGTCCACCCCCCCCCCCCCCCTCCTCCTCCATCTCTATCTCCATGCCACGAAAATTCCTCCGGTCCTCAGGTTTCAGCGTTTCGGCCCCTCCCCCTCCCCCAGCCCTCACTTCAAAAGAATCCACGGTCAACGAGTAGCAGCCTAGCCGAAGGGCCCAAGCTTAGGGGGGCGAGGCAGGTGTTGACCCCCCTCCCACCTGACCTTTGACCCCTCTGCAACCAGCAGAGATGAATGGTGCTCAGGATGCCCGTGTGGTGTCCTGCCCCCCCGGTGTTGATGGCGGAGTAGGCAGGGACAAAAGGCGGCGTGCGGAACCAGTCGGACGGCTTATCTCCCGATCGGGCCTGACGCAAGAACACCTCTTATGCCCGGATGACTCCCCAGTGCTCACTAATGACTCACCGCCGTGCTGAAAGACAATCCACTCTCAGAACGACTTTTACAGGCTGACGTCCCCAACACTGATATGATGACAAATGTTAGAGGAATATACCAAAGAATATTTATGACCGCTGTACTAAAAAAATTAGAGACATTAGGAGACAGACACGTTAGACAGAAGAAGATTTATACGAATGGTGCTGTGGAAAAGAAGGAGGCGTGTGTGTGTGTGTGTGTGTGTGTGTGTGTGTGTGTGTGTGTGTGTGTGTGTTTGGGTTAAAGTCAGGGTCACTGTCTAGGTTCCATCTGTTCCTCGGCCCGTTCTGTTAGTCTTTTCCTGCCTGAATCCTCTCCCAGTGTCCTGTACAGTAGCAGTCCCGTCCATGGGTGGAGTCTCTTCATCTGTCCACATCCTTCGGCACGATCCACCACACAACCGCTCTCTCTCTCTCTCTCTCTCTCTCTCGCCTCTGTTAGCAGGAGGGGTCGGAGGTGGTGTGTGGAGGGTGGAGACGTGTGAAGGGTGGAGCGGGGACAGGGTGTGGTGTACCCATGCATTCCTGATCGGTCACACTTCAGAACACTAAGTCAGCGAGGCTTCAAGGAACTTCACACTTCCTGCCGCTGTGTCAGAGAACTTCTCGTAACGTTTTCATTCCAGGGAACCGTGACTTACCACCGGACCAGTTTCAGTCACACACTCATTAGCAGAAGTCACCACTTCCACCCAAAAACACTTTACCTCAGGACGTCGGAACTAAGCACTTTAAGGCACGCAGCAGGACGAGCTACACCGTCCACAAAGTTCAACTCACCTCCACATATCCTCATTCAAACAGTGTGGAGTGTCTAAAAATACTGCCATTCTGATACCAGCAAACACAGAGGAAGCACAACAGGGAGAAGCTTAAGTGTCCCATGTGAGCCAAGGTATCGTACGTATGTATGGACAGAAACACACATATACAGTTGTGATCAAATTTATTCAACCCCCACTGAAATAAAGTGTTTTGGCCAGTTTGACATTGATTTTGATCATTTCAGTCATCTTATTTACAATTATATCAAAGAGGCACTTATAAATTAGACAAACATAACATAATATTTATGATGGAATAACCACAAATGTCTTTACTGTGCTCACATCATTATCAGTTTTATTCAACCCCCTAGTGACATTATTTTTTAGTACTTAGTACAACATCCTTTTCCAGTTATGACAGCTTTCAAGCGTGAAGCATAGCTTGACACAAGTGTCTTGCAGCGACCTATGGGTATCTTAGCCCATTCTTCATGGGCAAAAGCCTCCAGTTCAGTCACATTCTTAGGCTTGCGCACTGCAACTGCCTTCTTTAGGTCCCACCAGAGGTTCTCAATTGGATTTAAGTCTGGTGATTGCGATGGCCACTCTAGAATGTTCCAGCCTTTCATGTTCAACCATGCTCTAGTGGACTTGGATGTGTGCTTCGGATTATTGTCCTGTTGGAAGGTCCAACGTCTCCCAAGCCGCAGGTTTGTGACTGACTCCATCACATTTTCCTCCAAGATCTCCTGGTACTGAAGGGAATTCATGGTACCCTGCACACGTTGAAGCTTTCCTGTACCATTAGAAGCAAAACAGCCCCAAAGCATAATTGACCCCCCGCCATGCTTCACAGTAGGCAAGGTGTTCTTTTGTTCATAAGCCTGGTTCTTCCTTCTCCAAACATAGCGCTGGCCCAAACAGTTCTAATTTAGTTTCATCTGACCACAGTACACTGTTCCAAAACCTTTGTGGCTTGTCCACATGACTTTTGGCATACTGCAGTCGACTTTTCTTGTTCTTTGGAGTCAGCAAGGGGGTGCGTCTGGGCGTTCTGGCATGGAGGTCTTCGTTATGCAGTGCGCGCCTTATTGTCTGAGCTGAAACTTCAGTGCCCACATCTGACAGGTCTTTTTTCAGTTCCTTAGCAGTCACGCGGGGATTTTTCTCCACATTACGCTTCAGGTAGCGCACAGCAGTCGCGGTCAGGATCTTCTTTCTGCCACGACCAGGTAACGTTTCCACTGTGCCCTTTAACTTGAACTTGCGAATGATACTTCCGATAGTGTCTCTTGGAATATTTAACAACTTCGCAATCTTTTTATATCCATTGCCATTCTTGTGAAGAGCAATAACCTCTTCTCTTGTCTTCTGGGACCATTCTCTTGCCTTCACCATGCTTGGAAACACACCAGTAGATGTCTAGAAGGAGCTGAGTATCACAGTCCTTTTAAATCTGCCTAATTGGTGCTTATCATGCTTGATTGCTGCTCGTTGACATCCACAGATGTTTTCAATACCTGATGGAAAACACTGGAATGAACCTCTGTTCTTAGGAGTGGTAGTCGTAAAGGGGTTGAATAATTGTGTCAATGAAGAAATCACAAAAAGGCCATTTAATACTTTATGACAAAAAAAATTGATGCTATCTTAGTTGCATTTAGTTCTTTAACAAGTCCTTGTAAGATTTCATTATGAACACAATTACAAATGTGCACTGAATTCCATAAAACCCTTCGCAGCATTGGGGGTTGAATAAATTTGATCACAACTGTACACACAGACACACACACTGAAGTGTCCGCCATGAAGATTTGACAAGCGCTCACCGGGGCCACGTGGAGAGAAAACACATGCTAGAGCCTCAGTTCAAGTTTTCACAACACAGCATTAGTGTGTGTGAGGGGCTGTGTGTATGTGTGTTTGTGGAAGTGTCTCCTTCCCGCAGAACGAATGCAGCCTGCTCATCACGAGAATGCGGGACAGCAGGACGGCACTTCTCAATCCGTCTGTGACAAACACTCACAGCTTATTACATCCAACCCAGGGTGAGCCAATCCCACGTGGGCCAATCACACGTGGAGGAGTCCGCGGAACCATGTACGTGTCACAGCTACGATGTCACAATGACCTTTGTGTTCACATCCTGGTTACCATCACCACGTCTCAAAATCACATCAATTATATTATAATTATAAATCCCTGGTAGGGATTAGCATATTAAGAGGGCGGGAGCGTCCCTCAGGATCCTGGGGGAAGAGGCCCAGTCAGCAGGAGAGACACACGGACAGGCCACGCCCACTCACACTCCACAGAGCTGCTGCTAGCTCCTGGCAACCTGCCCAAAATCCTAACGGCTCTCCACCACACACACACACACACACACTCCCCCTGTCCACTCCACCACACACACACACACACACACACACACACTCCCCCTGTCCACTCCACCACTCCACCACACACACGCACGCACGCACGCACGCACGCACGCACGCACGCACGCACGCACGCACGCACGCACACACACACACACACACACACACACACACACACACACACACACACACACACAGCTCACTCTACCACCTGACAGGTCTGAAGGGAAATTCTTATTTTAGCTTCCATTAATAATGCTAAAAAAAGTGACCTATACACAAAATCCAAAAAATGTATTTTATATATTAACATGTCAAATTAGGGTCAATATTTTACCATGTGCCCTGAACAGTGTAACAAAACAACAAACCAACCCCAGTAAGGAGACTGAAGAAACTGATAAGTAGAATAATGAGAATAGTGAGAATCAAGTGTTTTGCTGCTGTGAACTGAGGCAGAAAATGAAATAACAGGAGCAAAATAGGAGAATGAAGCCAGCATGGAGTTCTCCATGTTGCTTATTTAGAGAGAGAGAGAGAGAGAAAGAGTAACACACTCTAGACAAATACACACACCACACCTCTTACTACATAATAATAATATTTAGTCTATTAACATATTTAGTGTTTTTTCTGTTACTGTTGTTTTATGTAGTATACAATAACATTGTAGTGCTGGACAATAATTCAATATCAATATGTATCATGATAGAAAATGTTTCAATAACAGTGATATGATTTTTAAACACATTAAGAACACAACTATATTGTATCGACCAAAATGTATATATCGTGATTCAAGTTGTAAACACATCGTCCAGCCCTAACTTATCCTCACGTCTTTCCTCTTCATTTTTATTATTAGTGGTGTTCCCTTAGCAATTCCCTTAGTGAGAGAGAGAGAGAGAGAGAGAGAGAGAGAGTGAGAGAGAGTGAGAGAGAGTGAAAGAGAGAGTGAGAGAGCGAGAGAGAGAGAGAGAGATCTGGGTGGAGGTGGCGGAGGAGGCGCTACTGCTGTTGTTGCAGCGAGGTGTGTGCGGCGGAGGCCAGAGGTCAGAGGTCAGCCTCCTCCACCTCCCTGCCTCCGTCACCACCTGCCAAAAGATAAACAAGGCAGAGGGAACACAAGCACCCTTTAAACGCCCCCCCCCCCTCGCCCGCGCCTCTCTGCCTGCACACCCTCACACTCAACACGGCCACTACAGCCCCAGTTATGAGAGGGGAACCAAACCAGGACAACAAGGTTGAGGCAGAGAGAGAGAGAGAGAGAGAGAGAGAGAGAGAGAGAGAGAGAGAGAGAGAGAGAGAGAGAGAGAGGGAAATGGAGAGAGTATGGGGGCTGGGAGTGTCTGTCTGGCCCGCCCTATGCTGAGCAGACAGACGTGTGCCAGACGTCTGTTACCGTGACAACAGAACGGCTGACTCCACGCCGCCCCTCTGCCCGCTACAGCTGGGAACTGTCTGCTGCAGAACACGCACATGCAAAACAGACCCATCCGACACGCCAAACACCTCAAAAATGCACCGCTCCACGCGGCCCGGTCGGCAGGCGCACGCTCAGACATGCACGCTTCTGACGCTGCCCGCAGTGCCGGGGAGCTGAAGGGCTGATCCGAGAACAGCCGGGGTCAGTTATGCCATCTCTCAGGGCTCTGGTGACAGGCCCCAGAACAGCCGAGGTCACGCGAACAAGCAGCCGTTCCAGGCGGGACCAGATCAGGCCGGAGCAGCGCCATAGGCCCGTGTGGCTGGGGAAACGTGCGCGGTCCGGATTTAAACCCCGACGGCAGCTGTCAGCCTGTGTCTCACCAGGATGCTGATTTATGAACTACCAAAATAAGTATGAAAGCAGAGAACCAAACACTGAGGATGTGTGTGGGGAGCCACGTTTCACACACACACACACACACACACACACACACACACACACACACACACACACACACACACACACACACACACACACACACACACACACACACACACACACACACACACACACTCCCACAAGGGGTCTTCATCCCCTTTTCATCTCTCCCTGCCTGTCTCTCCCTCCCTCCCTCCCTCTCTCTCTCTCTCTCTCTCCCTCTCTCTCTCCCTCCCTCCCTCTCTCTCCCTCCCTCTCTCTCTCTCTCTCTCTCTCCCTCCCTCCCTCTCTCTCTAAAACGGTCTCTTTGTTTGGGGCGGAGGAGGGAAATCTAAACCGCCCTCCCACCATGGCCTCTAATCAGCAAAGGCCATATCACACCCACTTTCTTCAGACTGCTACACATGCGAGTGTTTGTGTCACACACACACACACACACACACACACACACACACACACACACACACACACACACACACACACACAGAGGTTGTTTTTGCCCTTTCAATAACAGCACACCAACACGTGGTTTTGGAAGAAACTGAGCTGCAGGATGCTTAGTCTGTGCTGGCCTGTGTGTTGGGTCGGGTCAGGCAGTGTGTTGGGGCGGGTCAGGCAGTGTGTTGGGGATGGGTCAGGCAGTGTGTTGGGGCGGGTCAGGCAGTGTGTTGGCGCGGGTCAGGCAGTGTGTTGGGGCGGGTCAGGCAGTGGTCTAAGAACTCAAATCACTGCACCTCAAATCTTCCGCTCAGACACTGATAACACACACACACACACACACACACACACACACACACACACGCACACACATGCACACACACGCACACACACGCACGCACACGCATGCACACACACGCACACACACCACCAAACATACGATTGACAGAGTGCTTGAGCACTTTTCAGTTCATCATTGATGACATTATTGTACACACCTGACATCACTGTACACACCTGCCCTGAGCAAGGCAGGAAGGAGCTTAGACCCTTCTGAACGTTTGGACCAAATACAGATCTACCCATCAACAGAGAAACAAACTCTGGATCAAAGGGAAAGTAAACAAGACTACGAGAGAGGTGGAAAGGCCAAAACAAGCAGGATTGGTTTCTCACACTCTCCTCAGGGGAGTTAAGAGCTTTAATAAGCTGAGTGGTATGACAGTTAATAACCTGCAGGAGACCAGAAAGGGAGAGTCAGGTCTGAACGGCTCCTCACATGCACACACATGATCTCTCTCTCTCTCTCTCTCTCTCTCTGACACACACACACAGACACACACACACACACACACACACACACACACACACACACACACACACACACACACACACACACACACACACACACACTCACTCACTGAACAGTTTAATCACAAGGCAGGGAGAGAACACACAGTACTAAAAGCAAATGAGAAGTAAATGAGACATTAGTTCAAAAGTTTTTATTTTACTCAAAAAATGTCTCCAGAGAACAAAGACTAAGCACACACATACTCTCACAGAGCAAAGACTTCACATATGAAGTCTCCACCTCCATATCCCCTAACACACACACACACACACACACACACACACACACACACAGACACACACACACACACACACACACACACACACACACACACACACACACACAAACACACAAACACACCTTTGAAAACACACCTTTAAAAACACACCTTTCACAGACTGAACAGTTTAACCACTGGGAAGGGAGAGCTTTGTGAAGGACCAACTCCCTTTAGCTGGTGAATGAGAAACCCAAGTTGATAAGGAACAGAGTGGTAGTGAGGAAGAGACAGTGGGAGAGGCCCTGTCATCAGAAGCTTTAAATTCTCCTCAGATAAAGACCACTAAGGATGGTGGTCTCACACACACACACATACACACACACACACACACACACATACACACACACACACAGAGTGCAGCCCGTAGCCCCGAGGTGGTCATTCACTCAGCTCCCATTCCACATCCAGTTTCTAGAACATTCTTCTCCCTCTCCACAGCCGTGCTTCCGGGCTCCAGGACGGTGGTGTAAATCACTCATCCACCCTGGCTGCATCAACACCACCCCCCCTCCGCAGCATTCTCCACTAACGCAAACCGAGGTCGAGCGCCGACACGGCGTCCCAGCCCCCCCCCCCCCCCCCCCCCTCCTGTGGGGTCTGCCTTAGAGAGCACCGCTGCGACTCGCAGGCGACGATGGCCACCGACCACAACCCACCGCCGACCCCACCGGCTGAACTCGGCTACGCCCCTTTCCCACACCAGTTTACCATTTCCTCCTACTGCAGCTTCCCACACAGCTGCTAGGACCAGAGTCCGACATCACCGTGGAACCCACAGCTGCTACGACTCCGCTACGACTGGGCAGCATTTTCATGCTAACAGCTTAGCTTATCGCACTGGTAAAGGAGAATCTGATGTGGGGGAGGGGAGGGGGTGTGTGGAGAACTATGAGTCCAAGGAACAGTACTCACGGGTCAGGCCAAGAGCTTCTTAGAAAAAAAAACACAAAGATCTTACTTACACACAGCGGGGTGATATAGCAGGTTTTTGTTTTGTTTGTTTTTGAAGATCATGCCGAGCGTTACAACACACAAGCGAGTTCCTGAGGAGAAAGGAAGTCCGGCAGTGTGAGTGAGACGCTGAAGGGAAGTGTGTCTCACTCCAGGACGGACACCCTCACTCACACCCCACTGCAGAAGAAGAGCTGACCACCACGCTACACAGATAAGGCAAAAGGACATGCCTCACTGAGGAAACACTCTTTTTTGTGTGTGCGTCTGTGTCAGTGTTTTCAGGTTGAGTGATTATGAGTTGGTCATTCTGAATGTGGTCAAGTTTCCACACAAAAGAGTTCACATTCCTCCCTGCATTCCTGCCCCCCCCCCCCCCCAATCTACACCGCTCACAAGTACAAACATAACCAAGCCAAATACGACATCATCCCTCACAGACACACACCCCACACAAACACACACAGACACCCGAACAAACAATGAAATAAACACACACAAACACAGACACACCTGAACAAACACACACACACACACAAACACAAGAACACAAACAGTGCTACTCCTGCTTGATCCCACACACTACTCCCCCCATGGAACACCAAGTATGACATAAAACACGTACTACATCATCATACGCGCTACCTCATCATCATACGCGCTACCCTCATCATCATAACGCACTACCTCATCATCATACGCACTACCTCATCATCATACGCACTACCTCATCATCATACGCGCTACCTCATCATCATATGCGCTACCTCATCATCATATGCACTACCTCATCATACACACACCTCATCGTCATACGTGCTACCTCATCATCATACGCGCTACCTCATCATACGCACTACCTCATCATATGCACTACCTCATCATCATACGCGCTACCTCATCATCATACGCGCTACCTCATCATACGCGCTACCTCATCATCATACGCGCTACCTCCTCATCATACGCGCTACCTCATCATCATACGCGCTACCTCATCCTACGCGCTACCTCATCCTACGCGCTACCTCATCATCATACGCGCTACCTCATCATCATACGCGCTACTAGAGGTGTGTCAAAAAATCGATTCATTTGTCAAAATCGATTCTCATTTACTACGATTCAGAATCGATTGTAAATGTCCCAAAATCGATTCAAAGTCGCGTTACGTAATTACAAAATTACGCGAGACTTACGCAGCAGGTTCTGGGGACACACTCGTGTGCGGAAAGGTTTCAAAACAGATGGAGGAAAGAGATATTCAACCTGTTCCGTCTTCATTTAAGGCAAAAATATGGGTTCATTTTGGTATTTACGAATGCCAGGGAAGACCGAACTTGACACAATGTAGCTTGTGCAAGGCGTGTGTAACGCGGTGTGCACAGGAATGTACACACCGCGTGAAATAATATAGAGAAGGGTGGACACGAGTGCCGGGCAAAAGTAATTTGACACTCGTCACATGTATTAGCGAGAGGGAAACGCGCACAGCGACCCAGAACAACAAACAAAACAACACGGAAGACTCAACGCGCAAGAGAATAAAAACCAAAACCGTGAGGGCATGGAGCAAATAGAAACAAAAAACAACGCGCAAAATACAACGCGGGAAAAATAACAGTTAACCGTAGTGAGACGGGAGAAAGAAACAAAACAACAACAGTAACCTAAAAAACACGAAACCAAGGACGCCAGAAGATGTAATTGGCAAAAAACGCCGCAGCAAATAAAATCCTTCCCAAAAAGAATCTCAAACTTGAGATGAGTCAGGAAGTGACGCAGGAGATAGATACTCGAATAAGTAAAGAGAAAGCATAACATAAAATGAAGCTCAAGAATTTTGGTAACAACAAAAAGCATTTTATTTTACCAAAGCACATTATTTTTGTTAATTAAATGTGAAAGACACTTTATTTTCTGTATTTGATCATTCTGTCTTGCAAAGCAGACTGTAGTAGATCATGCAGATTTTAAAGACTTAAGCAGAAATTTTTATAAATCAAATCGTTTTTTGAATCGAAAATCGATTTTGAATTGAATTGTGGACCCCAAAATCGGAATCCAATCGAATCGTGAGATAGTAAACGATTCCCACCCCTACACGCTACCTCATCATCATACACGCTACCTCATCATACGCACTACCTCATCATCATACGCGCTACCCTCATCCTACGCGCTACCTCATCATACACACTACCTCATCATACACACAAACTGAGTCACAGCTCACAGTTAACCCATAAGCTCCCAGACACAGATCACCTTAATGGAAAATTATGTGGGATTGAAAACAGACTGAATGGACCACAGGAACACATTTCTGAATTTTTTTTGAGATTTTACCTTTTAGTATCAAAGATCTGTAATGTTACAAATATGTCCACATCGGGTCTTTGTGGTATATTTATTCCTAGTCTGAAAATACATTAAGTTGATTTGTTGAGTGAGTTTTTTCTTAGTAAATCAGATTTTCCCTTTTATTTGCATTTATAACAACACTGCTGGTTAAAACTAACAATATTCTTTTTCAAATGTATTTGTTAACATATAAAAACTGTGCAAACCATATAAAATTACATCATATTGTGTGTGTGTGTGTATGTGTGTGTGTCTGGACTGTGTGTGTGTGTGTGTGTGACTGTGGTGTGTTTGTGTGTAACTGTGTGTGTGTGCGACTGTGTATATGTGTGTGTGTGTGTGTGTGTGTGTGTGTGTGTGTGTGTGTGTGTGTGTGTGTGTGTGCGTGAGAGAGATGCTGTGTATGTGTGTGTGTGAGAGATGCTGTGTATGTGTGTCTGTGTGTCTGTGTGTGTGTGTGAGAGAGAGAGAGATGCTGTGTATGTGTGTCTGACTGTGTGTGTGTGTGTGACTGTGTGTGTGACTGTGTCTATGTGTGTGTCAGCGTCTGTGTGTGTGTCAGCGGTCTGTGTGTGTGTGTCAGTGTCTGTGGGTGTGACTGTGTCTGTGTGACTGTGTGTATGTGTGTGTGTGACTGTGTGTGGGACTGTGTGTGTGACTGTGTGTGTATGACTGTGTCTGTGTGTGTGACTGTGTGTGTGTGTGTCAGTGTGTGTGTGTCTGTGTGTGACTGTGTCTGTGTGACTGTGTGTGTGTGAGGACTGTGTGTGTGTGTGTGTGTGACTGTGTCTGTGTGTGTGTGAGAGACTGTGTGTGTGACTGTGTCTTGTGTGTGTGAGATGTTAATTGTGGTTGTGGTTTGTGGTTCTTCAGGGTCTTCATCTGAGCTCTCTTCACATCCCTCAAACTCACTGTCATCTCCAGTGATGATATTGAGTAAATCCTGAACACCTGTATCGCTTACTGGAATTCATACTAAAAATCATTAAAATTATGTTGAAATACGGAAAACATACAGTAAAAGTCTTATTTGTGTTAAATGTCACATAAAACCATGGAGCGATATACTGTTATGCAATAGTTGTTTAATAATACATTTTAATACAAAATTTATCTGAAATTAATTTATTTTAGGTTTATATTTGTTTAATATGCCTTGAATTGAACATCAGAAAATATTGATTGAAAACAATTGAATTAATTATCTTATTAGCATTTTTCTTATTGTGACATATATGTCACATGGCATCTTACATAACTCTCTGAAGGTTAAAATCCCCATGTGACATATATGTCACAAGAACCTTTTCCTAACTTCTTTTTCATAATTTTGTTCAAGAAATTGGGTCAAAACAGAATATATGTAATATAGGACATGTTATTAAAAAGATAGAATAGTTAAATGGGCTGGAACATACCTTTATAAACAAAATCAGGCATTTTTAAAATGAGCAGATTTTGTGTATTGTTCCAATCACCACCATTTTGGAAATGAGGTCACATGTACAAACAAATTCACAACTGTCACATGACTGCATCCAGGAAGTGTACTGTGTGTCACTTAGGGATAGTATGAGTTAAAATGAAGGATTAACTTATATAAGGAACACACCGACCATTTAAAGTGTTTGTAACATATTTGTCACCGTGGTATCTTATGGTCTAGGCCTGTGTTGAAAAAATCGATTTTCCGATTCAGAATCGATTTGCATATGATGATCTGATAATCGATTCGTACGTCCAAAGATCGATTTTTTTGTGAACTTTTACCCCCCGCCTCGTCACTGAATTCAGGCAGGCGTGCTCGGTCTAACTAACTGTAAAACAACATGGCGTGGGATGGTGCCGGTAACGACGATAGTCAAATCGGAAATCTAAAAGCAGAAGGACAGTTTATCCAGTGTCAGTGACTATTTACAGTTAGTCCATGTCACTGACAGTTTACGCAGTGTTTTTACAGTTTAAAAAAGTTTAAAATGTTCTTGTAACGTTTGGCGCAAGGCGACGGACGAGACAGAATCCTTTGCACTTTCCAAATCGTTACATTTATTACATTTACCGAAGCGCAGACAGCGCACATAAAACACTATTACATAGAACATGTGTGACTCAAACAACGACGAGCACAGGACGCTGCGCGAACACACAAACCCCACGTGACGAGACGAGCCACAGGTGAGACGGACTATCACAAGACGCACCCGCACCCACAGAGATCTACAGACGCAGACGAGTAGACGCAGACAACGTTAAACACGCCCAAAAGGGAGGGGTCGGGGACCGTAACATGACAGTTCTGTTCTTATATTCGCACTTTAAAGAAAAATACACGTTTACATTTTATACTTTCAGTTTATTAATTGTGAACACTTTTAAAATAAAAATGCATTTGGTAGCAACCAGGGGCGAGGCTAGGGTATTTTTAGTGGTGCTAGAGCACCACCGTGAAGTTGCTCAGCACCCCCTGGCTCAACACATTTTTTAAATATTATATTATGCAAAAACCTTGCTCTGCACCTGCGCAATACTTTGGTATTGTGCCTCTGTGAGCACTGGGGGCTGGGCACCCCTAAAGACCAGATCCTAAAATCGCCCCTGGTAGCAACAGCTTTGGGTGAATTCTTATTATTTCAATCATAATAATAATGCACTGGTTAGTGTCCCAGTAGGAGTCCACTGTTGCAGACATAGACACCTCAAAGATGTCCTCTGTTATTGTCCTGTTTATTACCTTTCTTGAAGGTAGATTTATGATGACCCTTTTCACCAGTCTTCCAGCCTACCAACTACCAGTAACTATTTGCTGATTAATATCGATATAATACTAGTTTTAACATGTTGCTTCTGTACATAGTCAGGAAACAGCT